>NC_051162.1:93987296-94034796 GCF_013339745.2 Dermacentor silvarum
CTCCTCATGATATGCGAGCTTGATCAAGTCGGAATCTACAAATCATAGCCAACCTTTGCGTAACATGGAGTCACTGTAAGGCCGCAGAAGAAGCATCCTGGAATTGCGTGTTGTAACGTTGCCTTTAGCGCAATGACCTCAGAGTTACATGATCGTTTCTGATGATTTGAAAGTCGAGATAAAAAGTCTGCCATAGAAGTTCTCGTTTTAAATTCTTGTTCTGCTGTCATTATTGCGAAGCTGCTCCCCGCCAACAGCAGAAATCCTTTAGACGATAGAGAAATGAGTAATGGGCAGTTCTCCTTTGAACATCATTTCTCGGTTACCATCTTTCTCTGTGTCACTCACGTTGTATTTTTTTTTTTTTGCTTACCACCGAGAAAGCCTTGCTCAATCGTTCCTTTTAGGAGGATGCCCTTCAACTAAAACGTTTATTGCCTATTTAATGCTATTTGATTGATTGGAACTACAATTTTCTTTTTTTATCGTGGACTCGAGTTCCAGAAAGAGTTCCGACCTCATCACCACTCAAGTGTCACGCGGCTACATTTACAATCGTCAATGTTTTATTGTTGTGCATCTGATCGATTAACCGTCCCGATTAGCATTTCCCTCAAATTAGGATTACAACTTTTTTATTGCTATTTAACTTTTCAAAAACGCACCCGGCAGAATCTGTCAAGTGGCCCACTAAAGATTCAGTGTGAGCTTGCTTTTAAACAGTTGTCGCGTTCAGGTAACCAGCCTTCTATCGCTACAGACCGCGAAGCTATAGCTATAATCATCCGCCTCCAGCAATCTCAAATATATCTTGTTAAGAAACCGCACGCTGAAAGGCTGGCACAGAAAAGCAAGAACGTGGTTACTTTGCTAATGTAGCTGATGGGCTTTTGTAGGTTTATGTGGATGACGTCACGGCCGGTATAACTACCTAACGTGAAATGTGGTTCTTTATGCGCCTCTTTATAAACATCTACATACGCACTCGTGTTGACGACACAAAATATAACCGACTAAATGCTACTTAGTATTTTAAAAAGTCTCCGTTTTGCCTGAAAGATGAATCATTCATTGCGATAGCAAATTAGTAGACGCTATACAAAGATAGCTATCGGCCCCGAATAAACTGCTGTAAGCATTCGCTTACTAACTAAATTGACAAGCATGGTGTCACGAGCGAACAGGCAACATGAACACATCTCACTCGATGACCGCGGAAACCTCGCTGTCAAAGCGCTGACGTGATGGAGCGGCAGCAGCGGCGAGCGAATTGCCCTTCGTGCGGCATCTCGCTTCAATGCAAACTAGGCGCGCGAGAACACAGCACATAGGAATCCATCAGCTAGCTGGGGTTAACCGCGTTTTGCATCCACTGCAGATTACCTCCAACATAGAGTGCGCGCGCCTGCGCGCAGCCGCGCCGGGAGTAGAAGCGAAGCGCGCTAAACCAACGCCTCCTATATATAACCGGCCTCCAAGCTGTGCACTCTGCTTTCTGCCGTCGTGCTACTTGGACCGAAATTTTCATTGCCAAGCCTGGCGTGACGAAAGCGGTGACGTCAGATTCACCGCGTCTACTCGGGAGCGTCCCCATTATATTCTACGGCAGTCGGGCAAGGTACGTAGCATGACGTCATGAATCGAAGTGCACCGGCTTTGCGCTATCTTATAGAAGGCGTTGACTAAACTGTCCCCTTCCATCTTCCCCCCAACTCCTAGCACTGTCACATCTCCCCTCTCCCCCGTTACGCGCGCGAGAAAACAGCGCAAATGCTTCCGCCATTCCCCCTTCCGCACGTGATGGTGAAGCCACCATCCTTCCCGGCTCAACCTCGCACGAAAATTTTCTTCGCACCTACAGCATACAGCGCGCGGCCGCTGTCGTATCGCACTTGGTCTTTAGAGGTACCTCACGGTAACGCTGACGCCGACAGTGGAAGTGTGCCTGGAGTGCCCGGATAATTGCGGTCGCAAAAAAAAAGTTAATCCAACTTCAGCACTAGATTTAACGAGCGGTATGCCTATAGTTTTGCAGGCTGGTGCACACGCAGCTCTGTCTTTTCTCCTGGTTCCCAAAACCAGGTGGCGCTGCTGCTGTTAGCTGACCTCTTAAAATCATAGGCAGCGGTACAAGGTAAATTTTTGAAAAAGAAAAATAATGATAGGTATACAAAAATGCAAGATAAAGAACATGTATAGTATACCTGATTAAATCAAGCAGGCTAGGTGACTATTTGTCGCCGCCCCGTTTCAAAGGGGATGCCAATAAATCATCATCACCGTCGTGCAATAAAACGTGCACAAATCAATCTCATATTGCCAGGCTTCCGGCATATCTGTGACAACTTTCTCGATGGTAAACTAAGGTGGTGCAAGCCTTTCGCCTTTCAGGCTTACTAAATTCTGACATTCGGCATTTTCATTTCGTTTTACAACGAAGCTGTCTATGGCTAGGAGTCTCTGCATTTTTCGTGTCCTTCAATAGATCTGCGTGTGCAAAAACTCAGCTCCAAATTTGATGCAAAATCGCTTCATTCTTTGCAAAAGCTTATACGTCTCATCCCTTGGATATGCATTTTCAGTAGATTAGTTATCAATAGGCACCATTTTCAATATCAGTAGACTCTCAGGCAGATAATAAGGGTTTCTCAAAGATTTGCCGCTGTGCGACCCGTGACGGCATCTGTACGCTCGCACCGCCCTCTCTTGGTCATCGTTCCAAGCGCTTGCGTGCCTGGTTTCCTTCCGCTCTCCCGGCGTGGCGGTCCCGTCGCGCGTGTCTAAATTCTGTGTCACCTCTATGTTGTGTGCTAAACTGCTTCGCTGGTAATCAACCTTCACAGCAGTGGAATAGCGCATGATTTTTTTCTTCTTTTGGGAGCGTGTACGGCCTTCACCTGGTTGCTACATTTACATGATCACACCTCAGCAACCATTTCCCTACCCGCCGTGGTGGCTCACTCGCTATGGTGTTTTGCTGCTGAGCACGAGTTTGCGAGTTCGATTCCCGGCCGCAGCATTCCGAGGACTGTCAAATCTAACAGCACTCTTGTACCAAGGTGTACGGCCGGTATTTTGTAGCGATGCCTTTCCGATGCTAATGCCTTTTCGCGCTTTTCGTGCTTGGTCAGTGGTCAGAGCGACGGTACGCTCACGTTATCAACGGATTCAGCCGCCCGTGAATGGATGATAAGGCTAGTATAGAATAAAGCATAACGCGTCGCTACAAAATACCGGCCTAGGTCACGTTGAAGAGCTCTAGTGCACCAAATTGATCCAGGTACCTCCACTACGCCGTCTCTCATAGTAGCCAGTGTTGCTTTCACAATGAATGAATGAATGAATGACACACACACACAAGCATAAAATGTAGCGCAGATGCGAGTGCAAGCAGAACATCTCCGCTGCTATCTAGATATATTCGGACTTGTGGAATGCTTAGATGAAGGCTCTTTTCAGTGGGCGCGTTAAGTTAATGCGCTCAAGCGCGCTCTAGCCAGCAGAGCGCGCTCTTTTAAACTTAACGGCTAAAAAGCGACTTCCGGTGCGTGATTACGGAGCACGCTCTACGCGCTCCACCCTGGAGACGGTGCGCGAGAGCGCGCGCCTGCTACGACTTCCGGAAAAATGACGTATTTCCGACTCTTTCCACTTATGCAAGTCCGTGCTCCTTGCCCACTCGTTCCTGCCGCCGCTGCGCAGCCGGGCGTTCAAGGCATGATAGGGAACTTCGCGTGTTGGCGCGGTTTGAGCTTATCACGAACCGAAAATAACGGCCCGATCATTACTTGCCAGACGCTCAGGTACGTAACCGAACAGTCGCAGTTTGGCGCCTTCTCGTCGCTACGTTCATGTGTATGACTTCTTCAGGTCCTCATGGTATCATGTAAGATGTTGGGGCACTGCTCTTTGAATTGTGTGTCCGTGTATCTGGGCGCAAGGTTGATCACATAATCCTGGATGCCTCGGATCATAAAGGCTCATTCACACCGGCGACTGACAGTGGTCGCGCGACCAAGTTGGTCGCAAAGCGACCAGTCGCAAATGGTCGCAAATGGTCGCTTTTCTGGAAAAGCGACCATTTTGGGCCAGTCGCTCACTGCGCGATTTTTCAGTCGCGCGACCGTGGTCGCAAAGCTGCTCAACCAATCAGCGCCGCGCCGAAAGTGATGTGTGTCGTCGTCCACGCCAAATGCAATGCCCGCGTCACGATATGCAGGCTACAGGCCGGTAATTGGTGTCTTGTCTTGTGATTCTGGGACGCAGCAGTTGCAGCAACGTGTTGGAAGCTAAACAGCAGGAAAAGAAAGCACAACACAAACCCTTTTTCCAGCTGCCGTTCGCTGGATGAGCACGCCACCCAAAGGTGAACAGCGGGTGAACAGCTTTGCTTTAATATTATGCACCGAATAATACGCAATGCGAACTAGAAATTATGACTTGCTCTCTCTCGATAATACTCGTTGTCATGCGCACAAAGTTCGGGCAGGAGGCGGCTTGCGTGGCCGGTCACTTCACGCGAGCGGAGGCACGGGCGCACCCACGAGCGTCGCGTTTTCTTCGGAGGCTTCCGCGCTGCCACAGCTGACACCCCGGCGGAGCACATCAGCACAGGGACGACGTCTCCCTGTTCGCTCGAATCAAAATCCAGCCATCGCTCGAAACAAAATGCATGGCTGTTGCCGGAACGCGAAACCAATTTACATAGTGCCAGCGAAGTGCGCGCTGACTGCGTAGATCCCTAGAATTCTCGCTAAAGAACGAGAATGTCCGGGATTGCGACTTGCAGGTCGCGCTCAGCCGGGCTTGCCGGTGTGAACATCAGTCGCCTTCGGTCGCTTTTTGTTCGCGAGTCGCAAATGGTCGCGCGACCTCCTCAAGTCGCCGGTGTGAATGAGCCTTAAGGCTTTCTGTCCTCTTGCGATAGGCAATGAGTCATCAGTCAGCATACCGCGGAGCAGAAATAAATCCTCGGATAGGGTACCTCTGAGAACAGCACGAACAGCTTGCATCGCATACATAAGCCGCTGCTGCTGCGTCCGTCGCCGCCCGTCAAGTTCTTCTAGCTCTTCATCGTCTATCAAAACTGCAGGAGGGTGTTTATCGGCGGCGCCATCTTCAAAAAGCGCGCGCAATGCGATAGCGGTCGCGGAAGCAACATAACATTCGCCAGACGGCGCGTTCGTGCGCCCGAAAGCAGTCGGCGAAAATCGCCGTTAAGTTAAGCTCCGAAGGCGTCGCACTCGAGCGCACTCGAGCGTGCTCCTTTGGAGTTCGGAGCGCGCTAACTTAACGCGCCCAGTGTCTTTATTGGTCCGAACTGTTGCAGCGTAGTACGTTTACTTTCTGCTGTTCTGAATTTTCTGATGGTGCTGACTTGACTGCAAACGCTGATTCATAAGGTACATCAAGCACTAGATTCATTGTTAACGAGGCTAACGAGTCGAGGGGCCGGGACGTTGTCGTTCTTTTATTTATCTTTTTTTCCTTGGTAAACATCTCTGTCGCTTTCCATCGTGATTAGACATATAATAGCTGCGGCTGCAAGAAACCCGAGATATATGTATTACAGGCTGCGCTGCTCTACCAGAATTGCACCGAAGGAAATTGAAGAACCGCACGACACAGGAAATTGTCACCCAAGTTCAGGAGTTCAGTTTTTACATTTCACCCCCATCGAAACGCGGCCGCCGTGCGGCGTGGCCGGCTTCGAACCCGCTTCGCAGCGCTGCGCCACAGTCACTGGGTAAAACAAACATCAAGTTAGGCGCATCTTTCCGCTGCTTTCTTAAGAAGTAGTTCAATGGCGACGCTGTGAAGCAGACTTTCTGGTTATCTATAAAGTAAACGACGTGGGGATGGCCCGTGCCAAATATCCCTCGACACATCGACACATTATTTCATCTCCTTTGATTAGAACTGACAAGCACGAACAACTTTCTCTACAAACTGCTCCGCTCTTAAGTCTCATGACTCACTGTATATGGTCACAAAATCAAAGACATCTTAGCACGTCCTTGTCGAGTGCCCAAAGTGCTCCACACAGAAAAAAAAAGGAACAATAACATTGGCGAATAAACGGGGCAGACCAGACCAAGCGAATGTTTACTCTAAACAAAATGCTTGAACCGTGAGCGATTATCCCAGCGGCAACCAAACGCTAACACCCTCTTAAGATACTTCTTTGCACTCACATGCAGGGTAAGACAAGGTTTTGTAGTAGTCGGGGTTGTACAGCGATGCACGAACTTGCACCTTTTTATTTTGTGTACGGTGGACTGAGTTCTAACTAAAGTTTATGTTTCGACTTTCCGTGCATGAAATGTTCCTTCACCAAAGGTCAAAGACTGTAATGAACATGCTGTATATTGAGTGGCACATAGTGGACCGTCGTTCATTATACTTATCGTGGTCGGCGTGGTGGCAGCTGTTTCTCCTTTCCTCGATTCATTTGAACATTTTATATTTCTTTATGAAACAGAGATAAAGGCGTGAAAGGGAGAGAGAGAGATTCGTCTCTCTCTCTCTCTCTCTAGCCAATATATTTTCTCCATCTAGCCGCCTCGCCCGTCCCAGCAACCAACTTACAACACAACAGAACACATCTCACAGCAGCAAAACTGTGTTCCAGTGTAACGGAAATACAAGCGTGTCTGTAGGCTTGAGCACAACATAATGCGTCCTTGATGCATGCTTTTAAAAATTGCGATATAGCAAGCTGCGGTCCTTGTTGCTGCGGGACGTTTACAGCTGACGTGCAATGCCAGCTGCAAGTTTTTCCACTCTCGCATGTCAGTACAGTGCATTTGTTTTCGCAGGTGCGGCTTTCTGCCGTATAGTGATCAAACACATCACATTTGCTCTTGACGACGAGTAAAAAAAAATGCTCTTTTGGTGCCACTGCGACGATAGTCCGCCGTGCTTTGGTGATGTTCCGCACGCACTTTCCGTAAACCTGAACAATCTCTGAGTAAAACCTGCGTTTTATATTCTCTCTTCTCGGTACCGCTATTTCAATCGCGAACCAAACCTTCATTCATATATGCAGCCCGTAATAGCTACTGGAGTTTCAGATACCTTCTTTTTTTTTCTCTCTCTCTCGGAAGTAAAATGGGGTTAAGGCTTTCAACCATGAACACCTTCTTTTTTTTTTCTTGTTCCTATTTTGGCACTGTAATATACTAATGTTCAATAATGAACGTTATAACAGGACTTCGCTGGGGATAAACAACCACCTCTGCACTCATTTCGCACATGTGGGGGCACAGGGTTTAATTCCTACGGTTACCAACATAGGCTGAAATGTATAGCGCCAACGTCTATGGGAATTTGCGAAGAGAACCAAAGTCAAAATGGAAATGCCGGGTCTAACCCGCCATGGTTGCTCAGTGGCTATGGTGTTGGGCTGCTGAGCACGAGGTCGCGGGATCGAATCCCGGCCACGGCGGCCGCATTTCGATGGGAGCGAAATGAGAAAACACCCGTGTACTTAGATTTAGGCGCACGTTAAAGAACCCCAGGTGGTCCAAATTACCGGAGTCCCCCACTACGGCGTGCCTCATAATCAGAACTGATTTTGGCACGTAAAACCCCATAATTAAATTAATTAATTATTAAATGCCGGGTCGCGGCCCGCCGTGGTGACTCAGTGGCTCTAGCGCTGCGCTGCTAAACGCGAGGTCGCGGGTTCGATTTCCGGCCGTTGCGGTCGCATTTCGATGGGGGCGAAATGCAAAAACGCTCGCGCGTCGTGCATTGGGTGCACGTTAAAGAACCCCAGATGGTCGAACGCCACCGCGGCGTTCCTCAAAGTAAGACTATATTTTCGGCACGTAACATCCCAGAACTTGATTTCAATTTAAATTCCGTGATGCGAGAGACGAGGCCAGGCATGAATCCTACTCAATGCAGCCGGCCACAAATGCGTAAATGACAACTTCTTCAAATCTAGCCCCTAAAACAGGTGTTTGCCACTCCGTAATAGAAATTGCAATAATGTTTGCCCACACATAGTAAGTAAAGGAAAACTACGATCGAAACCATTGTACAGCGAGTGGGCATTTTCGTAGTTCTTCAAAATGTAGCAACCGCCGGCTATCGGCGTAGACATCTTAAGCTGCGTAAGTAAGTTTTGTCTCTCCAGCATGTATAAATCTAGACACACTGAAAATAGTTTTATTTTATGCACTAAAAAACGCTTAACCTTGTACTCGGCCGCGCAACGCTCGAAACAGCGAAGCTGGGCGATCGTAGCCCAGCATTTTCCGGAAGTGCGCGCGAACTTTTCATCTTATTACTCATGATGATGACAATTTCTTTTCACGCGTCTCGGACTTACGGCCGTCACTGCACCTTGCATAGCGCAGCTTGCAACACTGACACCGCGTTGCAATGCCGACAACGCGTTCCAGCAGACCCGCTCCGTTAATGCGTCTCTCTCTCTCTCTCTCTCTCTCTCTCTCTCTCTCATTTTTTTTCTCTCTCCAGAGCATAGCGCGCAAAACCCCTTCTTCACCTCGCAGAGCACGAGCGTGCGAATGCGCCAGCTGTGGACGAAGACGACGACGCTCGAACGCAATCATATGGTTCACATAAATGCATATTCTGCAAGCATGGCTGTATATATAGTGGTTACGACGCTCGCCTTGGGACCGTGGGTACATGGGTTCGAATCCCGCCTCGGAAAGAAAGTTTGTTTTCTTTTATTTCTTGATAGGAACCACAAATTACGGCTGGCTTAAACAGCTTTGCTGTTAAAAAGTTTACGATAAAGCCCTGAAGGAATTTTTCAAGTCGCGTCCGCCACATCCAGAAATGGTCGTTATGCTTAAGCCGATGCACCAACAGCCTAGACACCCTTGATAGTTCCCAATATACTTTCGTCCCCGGAATTTTCAAGGCATGGTTCTCAAACACGCGGGTGCGCACAGGGCCCTCGAAGCTATTAAGTGGTGAGGCTCTTTTGAGTTTTCGTACCGTCACTCTGACAAATTGCCTAAGCCTTAATGAACATCTTTCACGCCTGCTGAAAGAGCGGTGCAGCCCTTGGTCGAGCTACGTGCCGTGTATACATGGGCGGAGTTCCGAGTTGACACTGACGGGCTCGCCGTGTGCCCTCCCTGGCGCCAGGCTTGTGCGCGCGCTCCTGCCCATTCTTTTACCGCGAGAGAAAAGGCTTTCGGCACAGCGCCGTAATTATTTCTAATTCACGGCGACATCGCTTGAGAACTTTTCGCGGCGACTTCGCTTGAGGAGCTACCACAGCACGCACCGCACTTACGCGACTGAGACGTCCCGGTGTAGACGAGGCCGACCTGTGTGTGTGTGTGTGTTTTTTTTCGGATCAGTGAACGCATCAGCCCTTTAAGACGTTAACTATGGATACAACTTTGGGCATAGTGAACTCGCACCTTTGCCTCCGAGTGTGTTAGAGATGGGGGCAATTCCGTGGTTTCAACTGAAGTATGCCCACTTCGTCTTACAAGTGTGGAGTTTGCGGCAGCAAATAGCGAACGCGGATATAACTATCCAAAAGAGCCTGCATGTCAGTTGTGATTGAGTAAGTACTGCGTGTGTCATATGACTACAGATTGATTCATAAACCTCACAGATTGATTGTGCAAACGTTGCTGTTGTAAGATGTGCGTATATTTTGTATTTCCCCAAACTAAGGTGCAGTATTGTAAGATGTCATGGATAAATGCGTAATAATATGGAAGTTTTTATTTGTTGGCGGGAAGTAGGGAAGAGCACTCTTAATCCAAAAGCAATTTCCTTAGAGAACATTTGAGCAAGGTGGCAATCTAATTTGATGACAGTAACCTTGGGTGAATGTTAAAGAACTTGAGTTTATAAATACGCAAAGGGGCAGCCATATGCATCGTCTTACTTGTGTACCATGAAGGTAACTTGCTTAGGTCGGAATTTAGTGTGTGTATTACTGTATTTACGCGTTCCCTCAGTGTATATTTATATTTATTCACGAAAGAAACATTCAGATGTTTAAGAACAAAAGAAAACTATTTTACTTTTACATTGCAGCCGTTCTTCGTCAGGCCCTGACGAAGGCCAGTCCACCGATCGCAACGTTAGTAAAATAGCTTTTTTTTTTTGTTGTTGTTGTTGTTGTTGTTGCTGTTAAACGTGTGAATATTTATTTCGTGATCCATTCTTCGGGATCAGCGAACACTTTTTAAGCGAAGCTTTATAGGCTCACAAGTGTCGGCGGTGGTGGTGGTGGTGGTGGTGTCACGCTGAAAAGTGGGCCGCTCCTGGTGATAGGGCAGAAAGGGTCCAAGCCCAATCGCACATATCAGGGACAAAAAAAAGAAAAAAAGAGAGAAAGAAACGAAAAGAGAAAGAGGGAGAGAGAGAAAGAAAGAGAAATAAAAAAAGCACCACGAAGGTCAGATACACACACGACAAGCTTCGCTTACCCCCATTTTCTCGACAAGGGAAGGGCTGGTGATATCTTTTTTTTTTTTTGTGTGTGTGTGTGTGTGTGTGTGTGTGTGTGTGTGTGTGTGTGTGTGTGTGTGTGTGTGTGTGTGTGTGTGTGTGTGTGTGTGTGTGTGTGTGTGTGTGTGTGTGTGTGTGTGTGTGTGTGTGTGTGTGTGTGTGTGTTGTGTGTGTGTGTGTGTGTGTGTGTGTGTGTGTGTGTGTGTGTGTGTGTGTGTGTGTGTGTGTGTGTGTGTGTGTGTGTGTGTGCGCGCGCGCGCGACGTAGACGTGGACGTGGACGTGGACGTGGACCTGCGCCGTGGACAAATTCAACCCAAATTTGGTACACGAACGTTCTTGCATTCCACTCTAATCGAAGTGAGGCTGTTCCATTCGGGACTTCAACCCGGGAACTTGGGCTCGGTATAATAACAAAACGACTAGTCTACCGCGCTGCGGCTTTTCTGATTTACGGAACTTGAGATTGTACCATTGTGAAAGACGCAACATTGTTCGTTAGCGCACATGGTGCAACAAATCCTACTTCTGGTACTTCAATGGAGATGTTAATTCACACAGTCCGGGGCGAAATGATGTGTCTAACTTGGCTCAGCAGAACGACCTACACAACGACTCTTATGAACAGCCAAGTAACGTTTTACAAGAGCGCCGTCACAGTAGTTTCATCGGCTGTTCTCTGATTTGTTTACTGCTTCTGCCTGCAACGGCCTGGCTCGTTGTCAATGAGCGACTGCTCGCCCAGATGCATTGTACTTCACGGTCTTGCTCGCTACCACGTAGACGCGGGGGCCGCTGCATCATTTGTTCCCTGCAACGGCTACGAACGTTTGCCCGTATTCACAAAAAGAATTTCTTACGCTAGAAGTGTTCCTAAGAGCTAACAGAAAATTGCAGCCAGTCCTGCTGTTGGACATATTATTGGCAAAGGTGACCAGCCAATGACAAAGCGGACGTACAAACGAAAATATTTGTTGATACGGCCCTTGATTCCATATTTAGGAAAATCCATAAAAATCATCTGTGGGTGCTATGCAGGATGCCCCGAGTTTCTCTCTCGCCTGTTTATTCGATGGGAGTCCGTGACAAAGATAGGGCGGAACGCACCAAAGCGGCAGACAATAAAATGTCGAGATAAAGCCACTCATGCCTGCACGAGTGCACCCTGCGCACGACGCTTCCTCGTCTCAAACACAGAGTACTGGGCAATGTTACGCGCCAGCGCGGCGTCTTGTAATCAACGCAACATCACAATACCGTAACTGTCCCGCTATCTATGTACACACTCGGCGCAAGCCGCTTTCCACGTCTTTTGGGGGTGCGTCACGGGCGTGTCTCCTCTTTCGGACATTATCTGTCTATCCACCGTCGAATGCGAACAGTGAAGACGTGGCGAATTCTCCCGCCAGTCTTTTTATTTCTTTTTTTTTTTTTTGGAACGCAGTAAAGGATAATTTTTTTTTCTAGAACTTACTTGCACGCGATAATCAAATGAAAAAATGCAGTGACGGTTTGAACACGTGACTCCTTCTTTTTCGGCTACCCATGAGGTAACGTCCAAGTTATGATAGCCCAAGAGATTAGATTATGGGGTTATACGTGCTAAAACCACGATCTGATTATGAGGCACGCTGTAGTGGGGGACTCCGAAAATTTGGACCACCTGGGTTTTTTTAACGTGCACCTAAATCTAAGTACACGGGTGTTTTCGCATTTCGCCCCCATCGAAATGCGGCCGCCGTGACCGGGATTCGATCCCGCGACCTCGTGCTAGTAGCCCAACACCACGGTGTAAAAAAATTTCACAGTTTCGCCCTAAGGGCGAAGCAATGAATGCGATAGCAACACAGCAATGTCATACGAAGTAAGGTGAGCGGCTTTGGTAGCAATATAAATTGTAGTAAACATGACCTGATTAAGTAAGCAGGTGTGCTGCGGCGTAAGTAGACCGACATGAAGAGAGACTCGATGACAACGAGAAGGCGCGTGTGAAACGGTGGTGTTGATGAGAAGCGCTTCCCGTGGGCAGCGCGTGCGAAGGGACACACCTGTAGCTCTGCACTGCCAATCCGGGCAGCATTGCATGTGTAGCGTGCGTTGGAAAATGTGGCCCGACTATTACTAACTGAATGAACAAGCGTGGTGTGAGCGCGCACAAACAAACGTGAATAGATCACACTGAATGACTGCAGACAACGACTGTCAAAACGCTGGCAGCAAGCGCATATATACGCCGCAGCTGCGAAGGTACGTGCGGTCTATTGCTTCAACGGAAACTGAGCGGCGAATAAAGGTCAGAGCCGTGTGGAGATAAGAGACGGTGCGAGCGAGCGACGAGCGCGGTTGTTGGCAGAGTGGGAGTGCGCCCCCCCCCCCCCCCCCCTCTCCCTCCAGCGCTGGCTTCCCGCTTCCTTGCTTGCGCGTGGGAGATTGAGTGCGCTCGCTCTCCGTGATAGCGCGCGTCCCCGCACGCTTCCGCTCGGGCATACGGCACGCGGCGAAGATTTTATCTATAGGGAACCTCACGGCGACGGCGACGGCGACGACGACGACGACGGCAGAAATCCGGTTGAAGTGTCCTTATAATTGCTATCGCAATAAAAAGGAAGGTGATCCGACGGCGGCGCGAGGCGCGGCCACTTAGTGTGACTCTACGCACGCCGCTGCCGCAAGGGGCAGCACCTTTTCTGGAGGCCACTTTTTCGCTCGCTTTGCTGGCGCTTTTATGGGCACGCGCGGCAGAAGTGCTTTATTTCGATGAATATATGTCGTTAGCCTGCTTAAAACGACTCTGCTTGGTTGGAGGGACGTCCCTGCCGACATTCCGATTGACTCCGACGCGGCCAGCAGCGGTAAGCGCAGCGCGCCGTTTGCTCGAGCAGACGACGTGTCTCTCTCGTGTTTGAAATGACGGTATTTTGACTGTAAGTGGCATGAAGCCTTCTACCTGCTCAGGATTTGGCGTCTAAATAACGAAAAGTTGCATATCTTTGGGTATAGGTGTTTAAATGCTGACGGAGGTCGTAAATTATCCACTGTTGTGCCGCTTCTCCAAGGCCTCCTGAACACGTGCTGCCCCTAGCGGCGGCGCTCACTTCCGGTCACACGAAGGCGACGCCCCAGCCCCAGCGCAGGCGCGCCGTCAGAACACCTATCTTCTTACACCATGCCCAACACCATAGCCACTGAGCAACAATGGCGGGTATAGCCCAAGAGAGAATCCAGATAATCCAATCAAACTGGAAGCGTGCCGAGGGTGGAATTTTGTCTTGATACCATTAGCTATTTCATCTGAGGGCGTCGCCATAGCTCGCGGAGATCCCCAACTTTGTCAAACTCGGGCTTTGGTGCATAGCACCCTAGCACGGGAGTCGTGATGCTGACGAAGTCGTATCTGGCGGCTGGACCCTGAGTTGCAAAATCTTCGCTCTGTACGCCGCCCAGGAGTGGTATTTTGTTAGAATTCTTTTCCTCCGATTAGTTTCATTTCTTACCATCCGTACCGTGGAGTAAGCGATCCAGGCGATAGCGGAGGCGCTCCTTCATCCGATCCAATGGCGAAGGGCAAAAAGAATCGAGAGTGAAAAAAAAAATCGTTACGAAATACGGCCCGAGATGAAAGGCATGCCCGAAGGACGCTCTGCGCAAACTGCATTGCGCGCATAAAAGCACGTTCTTCGGCCCATATGCAAACTAGCTACGAGGGATGGAGATCATTTTTCTCTAAGCTTGGTTAGACCAGCGTGGTCAGACGTGACTGTGGGGTTCACCACCACCCTCGTTCCCGGCCCCCGTTCCTCCTGTCCCAACGTCTATGGCAGGCCTCAAAGCCATTTGTTCTCACACACACCAAAAAAAAAAAAAAATCATTCGACGCGAACCTTATCTCGTTTTACCTTTCGCTGCGGTTTACTCCGGAGCGCCGGCAGCACTTTATAGAAACTGAACAGCGAAAGTTTGCCGTCATGCAGCGAATGGCGCAACAGGAACTCATATATATATATATATATATATATATATATATATATATATATATATATATATATACACGAACGCCCACGTTGCTTGCGCGCAGTTACATTGAAACGGTTTGATCTACGAAAACCTGAGCGTGTAGCAGTATATTGCTGAGCTTCCTAAATTAGGGCGACAGCTTCGGCACGAAACGCCAACATCGGTCCTTTAAACTTAATTGGTACCCTACTCCCATAATTGCATTTGCCATTTCTGACGTCACGTTTTCTTTTTCTTTTTTTGCTCTTTTTTTCTATAAAGAAAAGTTCGCTGGAACAAACGTTCGACTACGTACAAGATACCGCTGGAATTATTTAGTTTTAATAAACCTTTAAAACTTACCGACTAAACAGTTGTGTCAAAGGTGGTGAATAATGGAGTTTAACGTCGCAAAGTACCACAGAGGTTATGAGGGACGCCCTATAGTTGAAGACTCCGGTAAGCTATTGTAGCGCAGGATCATTAGACCAGAGACGTTTGAAGAGAAACGCAGAGCAAAATTAGTTTTGAAGAAAGACTCATGAACATGGATGAAAATGAACACAAAACATGGACACAGAGGGCAGTTCCTTGCTATTTGGGGCTCGATCTGGTTTGCTGGACAAAAACATACCGGAGAAAATATTCGCCAGAAAATGAGGCGTGTGTATGCTGCAGCAAAAACCTGGAGACCACTCGTAGGTGGTCTCCGTATGTAACGTACACCCGTAGGCAACGTACACCTTCCAGAAGCGCTTTTATTAAGAGTGGACGGAAGCATAAACCGGTCAGCAGTCGACATAAGCAAGATACATTTAGAGTATTAGCGGAAAAAATTCACCGATGATTACGATTCCCTAAGGCGAAATTTGAGCGAAGCTCTATACGTGTTTTCATTTCGCGATATATTGGCTGGCGCGGGCAATATGTCTCGTGCGGCATGTTGCAAACGGAGCGAAGTGTGACGCGACTGCCTCGCTAATCGGGAGATCGCGAGAGGCAGCGTGGGGGTGACGCGTGCACATGGGCGCGATTCACAGCAGCCGCCGCAGACAGGCCTCCGCTCATGCAGCGCTTTGTTTCCATAGAGACGACGCGCGCTACCGTGGAGCCATCGCGTAGCCATCATCGCCGAAAAGCCCGCATTGCGCGGCACTGCGCTTCTCTTCTCACGCTTTCGCCATACCCCCTCCTCCGCTTTACTCCTAGCGATCTCTTCGCTATCGCCGTCTTTCATCTTCCGCTCCGCATTCGCTTTCATCCTTGCCTGTGCTCGGTTGCGAAGGACAATGGCGACGCTCACCACAGGTATACGGGCGCCTAAGAGCTGCGCTCTAAAAGAGTAGAGATTGATACTTCCGGATCTGTTACAGACGTAGGTAGTGGTACAAGGTAGGTAAGTTTTGAGGAAGAAAAAGGAGATGCATACTGATATCATCAAAAACATGTATCGCATACCTCACTAAATCAAGCAGGTTAGGTGACTATTTGTCACCGCCCCGTTTCAAAGGAAGTGCGAATAAATAATCATCATCAACAACATGATATTGTTGACTATGTGGAGTTATTTCGCGCGTACCCAAAGTGCAGTACACGAGCGTTATTGCATTCCAGCAGTACGCTTAAGTTGCAGCTGACTCAGCACGTATTGCGCGCCGTTATCCACGCCTAGGAGGTGCTATAGTGTTGCCCGAAAAATGGCTCCCGCTGACTCTGCGGACGCGTCGCGGCCTTGACAGCACTTTGCGTCGTAAACGGAAGAATGAGAGCGATATAGGCGCAGAGCACGCACGAATAAATTACGCATTGCGTTGGCTTATAAATTATGTATATTGATTTGATTATAATAGGCAAGCCAGCGGAGATTGGCACGCTGACAACACTGATCATTGTCTTAGTGTATAATCAGTTTTAGAAGGACGCTATACACAAAAGGTCAAGGAAAAGGAGAGGGATCGAGTGAAATACCGAGTACTGAAACCTGCCGTGGTGGCGTAGTGGCTTTGGTGTTGCAATACTAAGCGCGAGGTTGCGGGATCGAATCCCGCCCGCGGCGGCCGCATTTCGATGGGGTCGAAATGAAAGAAAACCCGTGTACCGTGAATTGGGTGCACGTTAAAGAATTCCAGGTGGTCAAAATTAACTATGAGCCCCCCACTACGGCGTGCCTCAATCATGTCGTGGTTATGGCACGTAAAATCGCAGAGTTTAACATTTTGAACGCCTCAATTGCTCCACTTGCTCGAAGGGTTACAATCTGCGAAATATTGGTTCCTAAAAGAATTACTGCTTCTATCACAATGTGCGTCGAGGCAATGGTTCAAAACATTGAATTCAGCGTAAAACGCGAAATATCGAGTTAGCAAACATGACGTCGTTTACCTACTGCATTGGGAAAAGGCACTTTCATTTCGTCGTAAATGTAGACCATCCACCGAAGCTGTACGCTGAGGAGAGCGCACCGCGGTCTACTTCTGTCACGTGTCTCGTTCTCGTTTTACCTGCCTCATCTCGCCGCGAATATTCCTTGACACTGTGCACAGCACAATCGATCGAGTGGAAAACATGGCTAATACGAGTATCTAAAAAATGCGCCATTTTGCAGGCACCAAGTCTTGGAGAAGTCCCGAGCCGGAGCCTTTGGCTCGCTGGTCACCTCTCTCGAGCTGCTGCTTCCCCTGGTGAGATTTTCGCATGATATTTCCCTCATGCATGAGCCCTTTTCTTCGAAGGAATACGAGAAACGCGTCGTGCGTGAAGCAGCACCGTCAATGCACGTTTGCCGTCAGCCTATGAGATTTAACGTGAAGTTAAATATACGAGATAGCGGCAGTCAAAAAACGAGGTTTCCACAGTATGATTATTAGCGCTATATAGCATGCTCAGTGTGACGCGACCATACTCTTCAGCAGACCTACGACCCCACCGCCTCTCCACCCATAAAGCAAAAAAGTGCTTCGCAATATGCGGCCAGCTCTAAATGTGCTTCTCGTGCTAACTGGTACAGTGCAGATCTTTATTGTGCACGTATATAGATGACCGAAGTTGTCCCGCTGCCCGCACCAAAGACGTCAGCGCTCGCCCCTTTCCAAGAACGCGTGGTGCCCGCGTCACGCCACGGTCTTTGTTGAAGGCTGTTTTTACGTTCGCGACGGTGACGGGCACGCTTCACCTAAATATTAAGAGAGGTCTAAACTGCGTAGTCTGGTTCATGCATATGTCATTACATGGAGGCCATATAGTATGCCGCAAACAGCGTAACACAGGACAAGGGAGACCTGGGTGGCCCTTCGATGATATATACGTGAGCCTTTAATGTTGCATGATCTCCGCGCCACGCGCTGCTTTGTAAAGTTACACTATTATATCATTTTTCATTATGATGAAATTCTTATGGAATCAACACAGTCAGCGCGGTATTTCATAAACAACATTGTAGCAGTATGTGGATTGGGTGAGAGTGGCATTTGCGCATGTAAATGTTAGTTGTTCGGAATGTCCTGTGCACATCTGCCTTCTTAGTCCTCGTCTAAGTTTGGGCTATTTATTCTTTCAGTAATATGCCCACATATAATTAATGGCCACCAATAAATTGTCACCATATTAATTAAACAGTTAACTGATTTTAGCGTGAAAAGCCGATCTTGGCGATAATTGAGATTAGCCACGGTAAAGTGTAGGCGCTCCGTATTGCACAGGAGGGCAGTGCCGTAAATAAATGTCTGGAGAAGGCGATGGCTCTGAGTCGGCGTGTCTATGCGCAAGCATTGCTTCTGTATTGGCTGACTCACTGCCTAAAATTTCGCAGTGGCTGGGTGTCCACTGGAGCACTATGGAACCTGATTATGAGGCACGCTGTAGTTGGGGCCGTGACCTCAATTTTAAGTACAAGAGGAAATGAAAAGTGATTTCTTTGTTCTGTCTTGTTCGGAGCCGTCCACGACGCACTCGTTTGTGAGGAAATTGTGTGCGCGCGAATGGTCCTCGCATTCCTTTTATGAGATCCCCGTTGGATATTACTGGTTTACTGGGCTAAGAAGCAATGTCGAAGAACAAAGCTTGTGTATGTTCGTTTTCCAACCGCAGTGATCGCTGTGTTCAGCCACGCCATTGGCCTCACACAGGAGGCCAACGTAAGCATACAGTCGACTAGCAATGTATGAGAATGATGCCGGTGGGTGACGCAATTATGGTAACGTCTGGCGCTTCAAGTAGGTGTTTCGGGGTTGCATTAAGTTGGCCGTACACGAGCACTGTTATGTTTCAGTTCCCACGCCAAGCGGTAAGATAGTGAGAAGATTTTCCAGTTCACGCTGACAATCCACAGACGCCACTGCACTTCGCCGAGAGGAAAGCGCTGCAGCCAAAATAGTTTACAACACACACACACACCATGGTTGGTCATGCATGTCGCATGGTTTCGTAGCCAGGAATTTCCGGATACTGTAGTTACTGCTGCACCCAAAGGCTCCGCGACGACCTTGTATGAACTGACGTGCATCACGTAAATTTTTTGGAGAACGAGCTAAAACATCTCCAAATAATTCAGCAGCACGCGACGGCAACACATTCAATCAGAGCCGCGCCGGTTCGCACAAGCGAGTGAGGAAAAAAAGGCTGGCGGCGCGCCGGTTGCCAAACATTTACTCCTCGCAATACCAGAATCAGAATTTATTATTAAAAGTTCGGTCATATAAGAGGTATTTAGTATACAGAAGGAGGTCCCGTAGTCAAAGACTGTATGAAAATGTCTATAGTGACTGTTTAGACAAAATATGATACCCCCAATATTCAAGTGCACCAGTGCTATCCTTATGACATACGTAAAACTTGCAGTGAGTCCACGCTGGCGTCATGGACCCACATGGCAATAGAACGCCATGCGGAACTTTGGCTTGTGTGTGTACGTGACGAAAATATGCCGACACATGTTTGTAAATGTTTGTACTTACAAGTATTCGCATTATTCGCCTGTTGCACCCTGTAGAATTTGAAATTTCATAGCGTGGTTTCAGCTTCTTGTGGTTCTTAAAATTGTGCACCACAATCCTTGCACTATGGGTAGTTTCACCTTTCACTTCCACTTACGGTTCACCACTGCGGCCAGAAATCGAGCCCACATCCTAAGGCCCAGCGAGAGAATATCATAGCTACTTTGGCTCAATAGGCCATTTCTTTAAAAACATGTTAAAGGTCATTTTGTGGAAGGAAAGTGCTATCCATGAAAAAGAAAGAAACAAAAACAAGGTAGAAAAGTGGCTGCTGCATGTATATACATTAGAAGACCTCGTGATAGAAAGCAAAGATGTCGGTATTTTAACATACTATTTCTGAGGTAGCTTATTGCATGTGTTACAGTGGCACAATTATTGCGCTGGTCTTAATTATCTGTGCTTAATAGAATGCAGTTCAGATGTTCATTCAGATTCTTGTGCTGACGTTTTTAATAAAAAGGAAGAGGGGTTTACCTGCTGCGGGAATACAGACACAAAGCGTAGCGCATGTCGGGAAACAGCACTACCGCAGTGATGGCCTAGTGGTGGAGCATCTGCCTCGTATGCGGGAAGTACTGGGCTCAAATCCTGGTGCCGCCGGAAACCGACCAATTTTTCTCATGGGCACAGATATACCTCGGCCTGGTGCTCGGCTACTTGTGGGAGTTCACATCTGCAAAGGGGGCCTTATAGAGGTTATGTGCGCGGTCTCTGGGTTCCCCTTGCTGAAGAGCATCTGCCGTGGCTAGGGGAGGCATGTAGACTAGAGCTGCCGCCGGGTACCTACCTGTAAAGTAGGCACGAGCGCGCTCCCGGTCAGGAGCGCTCGGCCATTATGGGACCTCAAGGCTTCTGCATTAAGACGCCACATGGGAAATGGCCGCCAAGTGAGTGGCCCAAAAGCTCTAAATCTACTACCAAATCTCTACCAAACTGATGCCAGTGCTATCTCTCCAGGGCCACTTTATTGCGATCACCTTAGCCGGTCATTATTGAATCAGGTTGGTTTAGTTTTGCATTATTTACAACTGCCCCACGTCAAGAACGAACAGAAGCAAAGAAGCACATTTTTTCTTTATTCTAGATGATGTCGTAAACGAGCACGTCTAGGGTGATAAGGCCTTTGTCTGTGGTGATGAGGCCTTTGCCGGACGCCGAGCGCAGCCGGGCAGCGGGCAGGAAGGAACTGAGCCTGACTCCGATCACGGGCACGGTAAACTCTCCTGTATTTCACGCAAGCAACATTATATATATATATATATATATATATATATATATATATATATATACAGAAAACAATCATGTGACAAGTGACGTCACGGACAGACAACGTTTCCCACATCACACCGAAAGCGCCCGATAACGCAGACACATGACACGTGGCATAGGCGCTATCAGCACACAAGCTGAATGCTCATGTCATTCTTTAACTAAACTTGTCATACTTTCGATGTTTGGCTTCAGCCGTATTTCCAGCAACGACTATTACATAACCTGTGCAAGGCACTAGCTACTAACACGATTACCTTGTTACGCGACAGCCAGCCACATTTGTCTGCATTGAAGTGAATGCTAAGTGAAGAAAAAAAGTTGCAATTTGGCAGAAAGGCGAAGCATTGATTATCATAGCAAATTAGTAGACAGCTATGCGAAGTAAGGATAGTAGTTTTATCGGCCGTATAAACTTTTAAACATTCACTAATTAACTAAATCAACAAGCATGGTGTCACGCGCGCACAAGCCTACATGAACACATCTGACTTAATGACCGTGGAAACTCGCTGTCAGAAATTTGGAGGACGCTTAAGCTTCGCCTTTAAGAGTGGAACGCGATAGCATTCAAAGATCCCTGGCTGCTTATCAGGCTTCCCGGCAACTGCAGCTTTCTTTTTTCTGCACCTTCGCCTCGGCGTGCCGCTGCCGAGGAGGCGAGCGCCGTCTGGATGGTGTTTTTGCAAGGACCCGACCGAGGCGCGCCGCTGTATGAATGGTAAAAATGCTGGAAAATGGTTTTGTGTTTGAGTTTCCGCGTAACAGAATTATGCTTTTTTTGTATATTCAAATTACAATTCGGCGCCATCATATCTGTAGGTTGTGGTTAAGTGCTAGTTTACGATTTTTCTGACGCATTTTACTTTGAGAAGTTCAAATAGTTCACCTGCGCCTTTGCGCCACGCGGAGTGCCTATTTTCTTGGCCTCGGACGCCGACACCGACGCCGGAATTTCTGCGACACGGGGCCGTTAACGCAATCCAGCGTTTAACGCAATCCAGCACAATCCAGCGCAGCGTTTAACGCAATCCATAACGCAATCGCGTTAAAACGCTGGAGTGATTAAGTTCGTCAGCAGCAGCGAGCGCACTGACCTTCGTGCTGCCTCTCGCTTAGCCACCGGAGTATATTCTGAGCTATTGAAATCCATATGTACTGAGTTAGTACAAAACTATTGTCCTCGAAGCGTCTGCCTGTCGTAAATCTGCTTTGTAGTCCCCCCAATATATTATTTGTTTTCCAGCCACTTTGCCAACTATAATTTTATGGCTTGCATTGACATTCTATACACCATCGGCGTTGCATTTAACTAGTCTGTACAAGCCGGTCTTATCACCTTCGTAGACAAAGTTCATCTTGCTTTCACGTCATCCAATCGGGATGTTTTTTTTTTTTTTTTTTTTTTTATCACATGCTTTTTATGACACTAGTCAGGGATGCCTTGCTCTTGAGCCCAATCTGTTTTATTAGCAGCATTAGGATTTAATCTTGTCCTGCTACCGTGTTATTAGGGACATTCTCTTCTGTTTTTTTTTTTGAAGAATAGTTACTGCATACCTTTGGCAACGTATACAGTAACTTTACGACCACCGAGCACAGGCCACGCGCTCGTGCGTCCCCTTTCATTAAAGACCACCGCGTACGTCACGCGCGCACGCACGTGCGCGAACTGCAGCATAGGCCCTCCGCTAAGCGCAAGTGCGTTATTGAACTAATTGAATTTCTCAGAGTAAATTGCGTCCGAAAATTCGTAAAGTACCACTTAACACACAGGCTGCAGACATGATAGCTTCGGATGGATTGCAATTCGAATATGCGAGAGTAACGGCATCGTCACGTGACGCTATCACCTGATGACGTAATCCGATGGGGTCATCAGGTTGAACGTGACGTCACGCGATGACGTCTTCGTTAAGTGAAAATGTCGCCTGATGACGTCATATGATGCCTCTTGGAGAAGCAGCACACTGTGCGCTCCCGCTTCTTTGCACTGTCTCCGGGATCGGCCCACATTTTTGTGTGAGCACCGCGCACGCGGACACTGAAAGTCCCGACCAACTAGAGGCTAACAGCTTCGTTGCAAAAGTGATGCTCGTGCACACAAGACAGCGTTCATTGTGCATTAAAAGTCGATAGCAGAAACTGGTCCTCCTTAAAGCGCCCCTCATCAGGTTTGGGCCTTACAAACAGACAAGCGCGGCGCTTACATCACGCGGTGGCAATCGTGTCTGCAGAGTATCAAGCGACTTCGCGACGCAAAACCAGCTGAAATTTCGAACAGATGTCCGAGTGCCTTTCCTCTAGAGGGAACCGCTCTTCTAGCCAGAGAGCCCAGGTCAGGCGCACAATTGCCTTAAGCAAAACGCATGTACTGCCTGCGACGTCACCAATTAAAGCACGTGACATGGGTAAATCGCCCAATGCAGAACGCGCAATACCGCCACTGGGAGTGCGCCGCGCAGCAAAAAGGAGAGACGAAAAAGAGGGAGGCGGGTCTGACGACGTAAAGGTTACGCGGTCCCTCGGCTACGGCACGAGAGAAGGCAGGGAAGGAATGTCGCTGACGGACGCTAATCGAAGCAGGCGAGGGCATTTAAGTTGGCAGTGGAGCTCGCCTCCTGGCAGCATGGCAATGCGACGCTTCGATTTCGCCTATTTTTAACAAAGAACAAATTTGAAAAATTCTTGCGATGAAACGCTCCTTAGACGGCGCCCTGAAATTCCCAGTGTATGAAACACAGAGCGCTATGGGGATACAATAGGCACGAGGTGCTTCGGGGTATCTGGAAAGGTTGAATGGTTCCAGGACTTACATTTAGAATTGCGTTTGTTTGCTTGAAGTTAGAGGTTCAGTCAGGACTCGATGGCAACCAAAGGTCAGTGGGACGCCTCGCATTGGGCGCTTACGGCAAGACTACAAATGAAGCGGTATAGGATTATATGGGCCGGACAAGTTTAGAAGTAAGGGAATTGCTCGGAGTAGAATTGATTTCGGAGAACGACTGAGGAATATGAAAGAAAGTAAATGGGTTGCGAGAGTGTTCAGCTATTTGTACAGGAAAATCACCGACTCACAGTGGAGGAAAAGAACTACGAAGCTTACCAGCCAGTATGCGACCGGTATAGTAAGCAACATGGCAATAAAGAACGTCAAACGCAAAGTCAGAGAGGCTGAGACAATCTCCTAGTTGGCGGCAGTGTAAAAGAAACCTGCTATGAGTATCTACCTAAGAGATGAAAATGAAAACATGAAAGAAACAATTTATGATAACTCAAAGGCAAGCTCTTTATTTTTCGAAACAAGATCAGGATGCCTTAGAACGCGCAGTTATAAAGCGAGGTACACCGAGGAAGAAACATGTGCTTGGTGCGGCAAAGCTAGGGAAACGGTGGAACACGTTTTATTAGAATGTGAAGATATTTACCTAGCTGTCGGCTTTCGCTTCTCGGAACTCCTTGGAGCCCTTGCGTTCAGGGCTAGCAGGGGGAAAGTAAACATGTCCGCAAGAGAGATTAGTAAAAGGTGATTGGAGGTTTGGTGGCACAAAAGTAGGGAGATACAAACAACGGAGGAGTACAAAAAGAATGTTCGCAATAGTGGTTCAGAACGTTTGATGCTGGGAATTCTTCGTGTGTGTGTATTTAATGATAGGTAGGACATTAGGCAAAATAAGAAAGAGCTTGGTAGGCGTAACCCACCACCCCGTTTCAAAGCGGGCGCTCATAGCATTCATCCATCCACGTAAAACCAAAGCTTGCAATTGGGCCTGGTGAGGGGCGCTTTCAAAAACCTAGTGGGGCTGTTATGGGCTTCCTGTGCCGATGACAGTCGAGTTCAGGGTCCCAATATCTAAGCTTCTGCCAGCACTCTGTCGTCCAGGATGGCACGCTGAAACTGTATTTGTTCACCGAAAAAGGGCAGTAGCCATATGATTGTTTTATAGTGTCGTCGAAACCACATAAGTTGCCCGACGCGCTGTCCATCGTGCCCATCCCCTCCTCCCCCCTCCCACCTGACCTCACTCCCCACGACGCGCTTGCTATTTTGTACGAAGTGTTGCGCCCCACACAATTTCCAAATGTGGTAAAGTATGTTGTGTTCATCGCACAACAGCTGTTCTTCAAAAGATGGCAGTGCATGGTATTACATTTTGACAGTATGCGGGTGTTGCATAAAATGAGTTCAGTGTCAAAGAAATCACTGAAGTCTTTTGTTTCTTCTTTTCTTTTTTTTCTTTCCTTTTTTTTCTGTGTTCGGCTCCTCACTATGATGTGCATGCAATTAGCCCCCTTCATTGCGTTTGTGAGTCCTACAGCTACGTGTTTTGCCGTACCAATGAATTACCGCAGCTAACCACCGCAAGTCAGCAATCTTGCAAAACATGGATGCCATATGTCTACAGATGTATTCGTAACTCGACATAGTTGAAGGATGCAACATACTTCCATTACGCCAAGCTGCAACTTTTCATTACGCACGGCTTTCGCCACCAACTGCCTATATCGTGGTCAGTCTATAGGTTCGGTGCAACTCTAACGGTGCCCCACCAAGGCTAAACTTATACATTGCCGCTCCCTGCAGCATCACAACTGAACACTTGCGTCTAATGATGTGGTCGCAAATACATCAAAAGTACATATACGATACGGAGAATAAATCAAAACGCTCCATCAGGTGGTTGCATGCGCGCAAACATATTTGTAGACCGGAACTGATGTGAGCTTGCTCAATGTCGGTGTGCGCCGCCATTGTCGGCGTGTACAACATTCGGTCCCGTTGCAGCGTTTGCTATAGTTCCACAGCGCCGCACCTGAGCGCTTGGTATACGACCCGCGCAACCGCGCTATAGCAGACACACCGCTATTGCAGAACGAAAATTCATCTGTGCTGCGCATTGCCGCTTTAGATGTTTTCGTTCACAGAAAAGATTGCGGCGCTCAGTGGATGTTTCGATTCAAACTGGAGCTTTGTCGACGAGGTCGTTGATGAAAGCACTCATTCTGCCATCCCGCTAATTAGCTCGAATTTTCGCAATAAAATGATACAGTTACCTGCCCGGCGTTCCTTAGAGACATTGCTCAACAGAGGTGCAGCCAATTAATTCCTTTTGCTTCGAGTTCACCCACGCGCAGAGCTCGTTGGTTCAGCAAAATGTTCGACGCATAATTGAACGTCGCTGCGTCTACAGGGGAGCCAGGTATGAATTGCTCTTGCGGCTATGCCCATGGCTCGTTGGCTCTTAGATCTCTCACAGAGCGCGCAAAGCACGAAACAGACAGAGCTTGGCGCATTTTCTCAAAACAAAAGAAGATGAAATCTGGAAAGGTCTCGCGACCGCGCTGTACAGGAAGCGTACTGCTGCGACGTCGACTGTTTCGCTCATGACCCAATTCCGCAGCGCTGATATCTCACCGTACACCAAGAAAGAGAGAGAGAGAGCTGTGATGCTGATAAATGGTTACGGGCAGAATACTGAGAAGACGAGAAGGGAAAGTGAAGAAAGAGAAGGATGAGGCGAATCCTGAATCGCCGACCCAGGGAGTCTAACCAAGCTCAGTGATGAATATAGTATTTTTCTCTGGTGGGATCTCCTTGCAACATTTTAGTGGCAGCGTGGGATGTGAACACACACCCCTGAAGATCCCACCGCTGCCACCACCATGACACGGTGAGATCATACCATGATAAAAGAACAGTATATTTCGCACTGCAGCTTCCCGCAATAGCAGCAGGTCACTTCATCTTTTGCGTCTTCTATAAACATTATTGCAAACCGATGTAACCTGTAACAATATTGAGCACTATTTCACTCTTACCACCTGCTTCAGAGAAGGAAATAATTTGATATCCCATGTTGTTGTTTTTGTGTGTGTGTGTGTTTTTTTTTTTTTTCGCTGTAGAGCATGGAAGTACCCGACTTGCATGCTCTTTCAGTTTCTAGACTGTGCACTGCTTTTAAAGCGTAATATAGGTGCAGTATATTCGGAGACATTACTCGGGAAAAGGGATGTCTAAAGGGCAATCCTTAGTTGGTCAGATCTTCTGCAGGCCCCAATATTTGATCTGGAGCACTGGGGCAATGAAAAATTCATGCGAAAAATTCATACGACCATGAGAGCAAAAAAAGTACCTGGCAACTTTTTGCATTGTTGCTGGCTGCGCACACATGTACGCTCTATATACGTTCTATTACCTCACGTTTAATCACCGTCTCTTCGACGGAAGTGGCACGCCGTCGGCGTAATGAGATGTCAGTGAGTATAAAATGCCTTGAGGCACTGCGTAAACGTAGACTACGCTATTGCATTGCTCATAGCCCAACGTGTCTCTCATCATCAGCCCAACTCATGTCTGTGTCCCGGCACCGTAATACGATGCGCGAGGCCCGAGGGCTCGGACGTTACTTGCGCTTGTCTTCTGGGGGAGCGCTCTTCCTGTTGTTGTGTCCAGTCTATAAGTCACGCATATGCAAAGGTTTTCATCATTCTATAGCTAGATAACAGTGTGGTGCTTTTTAGTGCATATATTCAGTGCATATATTCATATTTGTTGATCGACGTGATTTCCTGCTTCAAACCAAGGTGTATTTGCATTCATCTGTGCACCGACCCTCCTAAAAGATTTGTGCCTTCGGCGATTCCTTTATAAGTGAGAGATGGTTCGCCGCTAAAATGAGCTCATATGATCATAAACAATTGAAATACACTCGTAGAATCATGTAACCGCAGCTCAAAGGAGTGCAGTGCAGAGAACACAATCAGGTAACAGTCTTCGTATTTCGAATGTTTAGTGTAGACCTCAAAATCGGTTAAACATTGTGTGCCTACCTGGCAAATCGGCAAGGTGTGGAGCCATGACCCACGTGATTCACGCGACCCACTTGACCCACGCGACCCCCTTGACATACGCGAACGCAGATTACACTGTCTTTGAGACCGGCGCAGTTTTCGTTACACCATCTCCTAAATAAACCGTCTTTTATTCCACTGACTCCGAGATCGGCCCACTTTACTCGGCGAGAAACCGACGCGCTAGTAGACACGCCAGGCCTCAGTGAAGAAGGACTACCTGATGTGCTAGTTGGTCTTGCATAACGGTTGAGTAAAGATAGCTCTAAAAAAAATTATGCTGATCACACGCACTAACATTTTTGTATTTCGCTACCGCCGAAATGCCGCTGCCGCGGACGGGATTGAACCCGCGACCTCGAGCAATGCCACAGCCGCAAAGCTGCCGCGGCGGCCGCAGGAGTGTTGATTTGACGAGCGACCGCTTCAGTAGTGTCGCCAAGACCCTAAGGTAATGCGGCTTTGCGTGTGCATGCCCTGCGTCAGCTGTCCGTTTGACAAATTTGCATGGTGCGAGTGAATAAAATTTCTTTCGGAGACCAAGCTGCGAGTGCCCGAAGGTAGGCGGCCTCTCTATTCCACGTAGCCGTGGCCCTGTGCTGATAACCTAGGCCTGTTCACCCGCCGTAGCTGGACCTCAGAACTTGGGCTTGTCAGCTGGGCCCATTGGCGGAAAGTTTTCATTTCACCTACCCCTATATATATATATATATATATATATACCCTTAGCTAACCATTTTCTATTTCTCGCTTTATGGCGAAAGCTATTACATCGACACTCCAGGCAAATTTACGCTGTTGTTATCACCGTGATGTTCCGTATTAAATCCAAAAGCCATATAAATGAGCGACCCATACACTGTGGGTGCGGGAAAAAGCACGTAACAGTGAGCCGAAAAGGATGGCGGCTTTATGGGCATTATCTTCTCGCGCGCTTAATATTCGGGTTAGTTGTAGGTCACGTAATCAAACGTGAAGGGGAAGGAGAGCACGCGTCTTCTCCTCTAGCCCTGCCGTAGCTGTGAATGACTGTGCGCGGCTGACGCTTATGGGGCCCGAGTGCCATATCTAATTGTTGGTAATCATTGGTGGGTGCAATGATAAAGGGCGAGCAGGGATGGCTACTAACTTCATGCGCGCTGTCTTCCTTGCCGGGCTGTCTTTCCGTGACCCTATAGTGTTGCAGAGTTAAGAGACAGAGGTCATTTCAGATCACTGACAGAGGCCGCCTGTAGTGGACATAAAAATAGGCAGACAATGATGATGAATCTAATGTTCGGAGTTGCGGTGAATCGCGTGGCTGTACGAACCTTTCGCCTCCGCTGCCGGCGTTCTTCATAATGATTGCGTTGTGAAAGCGTGTGCTCGAGGTCATTCAGTGAGGTATTTAAAGGTTTACATGGTCCGTGCATTACACTATGCTTGCTATTTTAATTTTAGGTCAATGTTCACTACAATTTTTATGGTCATTATAACTCACGTATAGACTCGTGTAAGGGCCGCACTTCTCTGTCGCGATTTTGACGGGCCTTTCATGGGACCGGGCCATTTGACCTCATTCTTCCAACTACGAGTATGAAATCCGCCGTAAACCTCCGCGATCGCCTCCTCTCGACATCCAGTAGCGACGCGCGAAAGTACGCTGCACTCGACAATTCGCTGTTGAGCTCGATCAGAATCAGCGCACGGAACGCGATTGCTTCTCGGTTAGATGTCTTTTGTTTTGTTTTTTAAATATTGGCTGTCAAGTCGGGGGTGCGGCCCTTACACGGATTTACACGGTAAGAATCTTCCTTTGTGTAATACTAATACTAATACTGCTTCGCCTTCCTGGCCAAACTGCGCTCCATTTTTGTTTTACTACTTCGAGTCTGAGTATAAGCGCTGCTGCGCATTACTTCTAAACTTCTATTTATTTTTATTTCGAGTGAACCCGGCTTGGCATCATTTCAGTTACTGAGTGAATTCTTTATACAAGGTGTTTCAGCGAACACTTTAAAAAAAGTTTAAAGGTTGCCAGTGGCAGATAGCACAATTCTAGTTCATGAGCTCGTCTACTCGAAAAGGCGGATATTACTTGCACAAAAAATTAAAATGCATAATAGACTAATTAACAAAATTAACCAATTAAGTTTTTAGTTAAATACCTTATGGCCCATGTTGCAATTTACAAATTCTAGCCGTGGAGTTCAGATCCACTTAGAACTAATTCTCAGGCTGGCACCAGTGTCGAGATATTAATTCTCTAACTTTGCGGAGAAATGCATTGGCATGCCAGTCACTTTCTTAACAAAACGTCGTTTTATGCACCGAAGCACAAAAGTATGAATAGTATGCCTTTTGGGCTATGCAACGCTCCGGCTACCTTTGAGCGTATGATGGACTCATTACTCCAAGGATTTAAGTGGTCGACTTGTCTCTGCTACCTAGATGATGTTATTGTGTTCTCGCCCACATTCAGCACACACCTTGAGCGCCTTTCAGCTGTACTTGCTGTTTTTCGCAAGGCCGGTCTACAGCTCAACTCGAAGAAATGTAACTTCGGCCACCGTGAAATTACAGTCCTTGGACATGTCGTCAATGCGTCTGGCATCCGACCGGACCCGGAGAAAATTCGCGCCGTGAAAGAGTTTCCTGTCCCACAGTCCGCAAAAGATGTCAGAAGTTTCGTGGGCCTTTGCTCTTACTTCCGCCGCTTTGTTAAAGGTTTTGCCACCATATCACGCCCTCTGACAGATCTTCTGAAGAAAAGTGTGCCGTTTTCATGGGGAGACTCTGAGGCCGCCGCCTTTTCTCGCCTTATCACCATACTCACCACCCCGCCGATTCTAGGACACTTCGACACGTCAGCCCCTACAGAGTTGCGCACCGATGCCAGTGACCACGGTATCGGTGCCGTCTTGGCACAAGTTCAGTACGGCCGAGAACGTGTTATCGCGTACGCTAGCCGTCTTTTGTCACCTGCGGAGCGGAATTACTCTACTACCGAGCGCGAATGTTTGACACTTGTGTGGGCAGTAGCGAAATTCCGTCCCTATTTATACGGCAGGCCCTTTTCTATTGTAACGGACCACCACGCCCTCTATTGGCTTTCGTCCTTAAAAGATCCCACAGGGAGGCTCGGACGATGGGCTTTGTGGCTACAGGAGTATTCCTATTCTGTGGTGTATAGGTCTGGTCGCTTACACAATGACGCTGACTGCTTGTCCCGTTACCCTGTCCACACGCCCGCCAACGCCGTCACGAATGCTTCCGCAAGTGTTCTTTCCATTTCCCAGCTTTTGGACATGGCTCACGAGCAACGCCATGACTTTACCTTGAGGACCCTCATTGACCGAATGGAATCTGCTCCCACTGATCCATCGTTACGGTGGTTCGTCCTCAACGAGGGATATTGTACCACCGCAATTTTCACCCTGACGGTCCTCCCCTTCTATTTGTCGTTCCCCAACACCTCGGCTTAACCGTGCTTCAGGAGCTTCATGATGCACCTACTGCCGGACACCTAGGGGTTGCTCGCACTTACGACCGCGTGCGCCGCCGCTTCTACTGGCCCGGCCTCGCACGCTCCGTACGGCGATACGTAGCTGCTTGCAAGCTCTACCAACAACGACAAAAGCCAGCAATGCTCCCTGCCGGGTACTTACAGCCGATCGCCATTCCAACAGAGCCATTCTTCCGCGTGGATTTGGATCTCCTTGGCCCTTTCCCCGAGTCCAGCTCTGGCAACAGGTGGATCGCTGTGGCTACTGATTACACGACGCGCTACGCCATCACTCGGGCGCTTCCCATGAGCTGCGCGACTGACGTCGCCGATTTACTACTCCGGAATATCATTTCAGTCCATGGCGCCCCGCGACAGCTCCTTACCGACCGTGGCCGCACTTTCCTCTCCCAAGTCATCGCCGATATCCTACGCTCCTGTTCTACCAAGCACAAACTCGCTACGTCCTATCATCCCCAGACCAACGGCCTTACTGAGCGACTTAATCGGACCATCACTGACTTGCTATCGAAATACGTTTCACCCGACCACAAGGACTGGGATATTGCGCCACCCTATGTCACGTTAGCCTATAATTCGTCACGACACGATACTGCTGGGTATTCCAACTTTTACTTGCTCTTCGGTCGTGACCCTGTATTACCATTGGATGCTTCGCTCCCCTTGGTACGGAATTCCCGGACCGACTATGCCCGCGACGCCATCGCCCACGCTGACCATGCGCGCCAGCTTGCCCGTACTCGTTTGTTGGCATCGCAGGAAACTCAAAAGCACGCTTACAATTGCCGCCATCGTGAGACATACTTTTCACCAGGCTCTCTCGTACTACTTTGGTCGCCTTGCCGACGAGTGGGGCTCTCCGAGAAACTCCTTCCGTGCTACAAAGGTCCTTACCGCGTTCTACGTCAAGTGACCAATGTCACCTATGAGATCATCCCAGTGACATCCGTCGGGCCACCCGGTTCCACATCACCTGACGTCGTACACGTCTCTCGGCTTAAGCCCTATTATGCCCTTACTGATGGCCCCATCTGAAGCACCGGGACGGTGCTTTTTCCGCCGGGGGTTGTGTTACGGTAGGAAAGCAGACAATGTCGACGACGGAGAAGAGGACGAAGTGCTGTTCGTGGAAACAGCCTGTCTGTATTCTCAGCTGCTGTTTATCTATCTCCTGTAAATAAACCTTGTAAATAGTTTATACCCGTGACAATATATAAATTATGAGGTTTTACGTGAAAAACCACGATCTGATTATGAAGCACGCCATAGTTGATGACTCTGGATTAATTTAGATCACCCGGGGTTCTTTAACGAGCACCTAAATCTAAGTAAACGGGTTTTCTATAATTTCGCCCCCATCGAAATGCAGCCGCCGTGACCGTGGTTTGATCCCGCGCCCTCATGCTTAGCAGTCCAAAACACCATAGCCACTAAGCAACCATGGCTGGTAAGCACAAAAGTAACTGGAATGCCAATACATTTCTCCGCAATGTTCGGGAATTAATATCTCGAAACTGGTGCCATCCTCAGAATTAGTTCCTAGTGCATCCGCCTTGCGAACTCCACGGCTGGAATTTGTAAATTGCAACATGGGCCATAAGTCAATATGTTAAAAACCTAATTGGTGAATTTTTGTTAATTAGTCGATTATGCATTTCAATTTTTTGTGCAAGTAATGTCCGCCTCTTCGAGTAGACCAGCTCATGAACTAGAGTTGTGCTATCTGCTACAGGCAACCATTAAAAAAAATTTTTTAAGTGTTTGCTGAAACACCCCGTATTTATGGCCTCTGTATGCAGGAGGCGATGTTTCCATGCCTAAGGCGTGAATGTTGTAAATAATTAGACCTTTTTTTTTTCTTTTTTGTTGCCAGACGTTAGCATTGCCTACTGGAAAGATACTCAATATTGAGACACATATCACTCACGTGCTTTTCACACGCCGTTGATAGAAGACTCTGCCGAAGGGGTCACTGAAGTTTGCAGGTTTTCTTCACGGTCAAAAAAGCACGCAAAGTAATTTTAAGTGAGGTTTTTACAGGTTTACATGGTCCGTGCATTACACTATGCTTGCTATTTTAATTTTAGGTGAATGTTCGCTACAATTTATAAGGCCATTATAACTCACGTATAGACTCGTGTATAAGAGCCGCACTTCTCTGTCGCGATTTTGACGGGCCTTTCATGGGACCGAGCCATTTGACCACCCCCCCCCCCCCCCCTACTATATGCAAGCCGATTGGTTTTTCTTTTTTTTTTTTGTGCTCCCGTGTGTGAACTATATTCCGCAAGGCAGCAGCAGTACCCAGCAGTGGCAGCCACGGTCAGCCAAGGCCCAGAGGCTTCGGAGAGGAAGCTGTGCTTTAGAATAGCCCTTCTCCTTAATTCGGTCACATCAGGTTACCAGTGATGCAGGCCAAAAGCGAGCAAGCATTATAAAACGTGTGTTTCCTGTTGAGCGTCACCGCAATGCTCGCGAACTGACTTTTCAATGAAAAGCAAAATACAACAAAACGGTAGTTTGTTGAAAGAAAAACGAGAAGACCAAGGTTCTCGCACCAAAAAAAAAAGGAATCACGTTCCTATTTAGTCGAGAAACTGCTGGCTTTTACGAGTGTATATATAGTCCCGCTACCGCCACAGCTCGCATTCTGTGTCCCACTACGAGGCAGTCGTCATGGTGGAATGCGACTTGGCGCTGGCCCCCGTGTACTCGGTATCGGAAATAAATAAATAAATAAACACGTGATACTGTCTCACTCAATCGACAACGGATGCACATAGTCACACGTGTACTTATTTATCCTTTTCTCCGGGACTGCATTTCCCCCGCTAACCACTTAACGTTATCGCTCAGCGCAAGACGCGCCTACATGATTTGGAACTGACTCGAAGGTTACCGTTGATTCTATCCGTTGTGTCTATTCTCACCGAACCTTGTGTAATCTGATTGCATGCGCGACGCGAATTGTGTACTACTTTCTGGAAGGCACGCGGGCACCAACGATTATGCTGGAACCTTCGACGAGTCATGCATAAAAGCCAACACGCTTGACCCGTAGATCAGGTTTCGACGATCGCCGACTGTGCTCGCCGCTATCGTGCTGCGAGTGTCAGTAGTAGTAGTAAGTGGTTCGTGGGGAAAGGTTGACGCTATCTTCTGCAGCCCTTGAGGGAGCACGGCTCAGCGCCAAACGCGAGTGTCACTGAAGTCCCTCAACGTCGTAGCGCCAACCGCTTCCCTCCTCCTCCATTCTATGGTACTGCTCGGCCCGGCAAGCGCGGCACTCCATCGAAAGTTCCCGTTGAAGCTTTCAGTAAAATCCCTATATAATAAAAGTACCGCCATCCTTTGACAAATGCCGCTTCGCTCTCTCCTGTGTTATCCTGTATCTCCGATTGGACGATGATAGCGCGCGCTTTTCACTTCTTTATATTTTCTTTTTTTCCGCCTCAGAGCCATGTTGAAAGTCCTCTGCGCAGCCGCAGTCGCCGGCGGCGGCGGCGGTGCGCGCCCGGCCTGAAAGCTTCAACGTGGACTTTCTAGGTGCGCCACCGTCGATTTGGCTTTCGCAAGCAAAAAGTAAAGAAAAAGCAAGCGCTTTAGGAGAGGAGGCGGTGGAGGAAAGAGTAGATGGCGGTACTTTTCTTATATAGGGATTTTAGCTTTCAGGCCAGGCGCGCGCCGCATTCGCAGAAGATAGCGCCAACCTTCCTTTACTCACAACGAACCACTTAGTGGCGCGCCGCCGCCGGCGACGGCGGCTGCGCAGAGGGACTTTGGACATGGCGCTGAGGCGGAAAAATATATATATATATATATATATATATATATATATATATATATAAAGAAGTGAAAGCACGCGCTATCATCGTCCAATCGGAGATATAGGAGAGAGAGAAGCGGCGTTGTTCAAAGGATGGCGGTACTTTTCCGAAGGTAGTGGGGCTTTAAGTGTCACGTAATTGTCTTTGTGTGCACAGGTTCGCCCAATAAAAAGTTAATTACGTGATTTACAGTTTTGCTCTGCAGTGTTTTTCACCGTCATTACAACGTGACATTATGCAAGAACTCCCGTATTGTGGTTGCAAACGTCGAGAAAGCATCACTGCCAGCCTGTGAATGGGAACCCAAGTGAAGTTATGTATCAACTTCCCATTGCTGTACGCCGACCATGCGATCAAAGCCCGAAGGCAAGATTGACACACGGGCACTCTAAAGTCCCTCAGGTAAGGGGACATCTACCGGAAAGGCGTTCAAGCGCAGTGACACACTACAAAGGAGTATCTCCCTCCCGGCAAAGTTCCTTTGCAAGAAAGAAGATCGGGCATCTACTTTTAGAGCGGAAAGGTGTACTCTCGCATACAGCGTGTACAACTCATCAATAGACGAAAACGTGTTACATAACAACGATGTCCCGTAAGTATATTTTTACCTTGGAAAATGCATTAATCTTTAGTGGTAATGCTATTTATCGAACAGTGAAGATTTACTCTAGCTATATTCTCAAACGCTCGCACCACGTCGCTAGCGCCGCCACGTTGAATTCCGAATATGCGCATTATCATCAAAACTGGGAAAAAATGTTTTTAGGTTCTACAATCACTAAATGTAATCTACATGCGCAGCTTTTTGTAAATATTTTCTCTCTTGCTTCTTTAACAAACAACGCTTTTTTTTTTTTCGCGTTCATCTGAGGAACCGCCTAAAGAAGTTGATGTGATTCCGTATGTCATCGCCGCAACACCTTTCTGCGAAGGGTACTTCGGAGTAACAAAAGGGGTTTCCTACAAAGGACTTTACTTTTGCCCGTGTGTCAGGGGTAAAACCCCTCCATCAGCTTACGCTTCTCCTAAGCAGCGCCAACCCTTGAGGATCCGCCGCCTATTTCCGGTTCCGCCACTTCCGGTAGGAAGTTTCTGCGCTGCTTTCTTCCGTCCTGGCCTTCCATGTTGTTTCCGCGCTCGCCGAGAACACGCACGATCATGGACCACGATCAAGCGGCGGCGGCGGGAAGGCCGGCAGAAACATCATGGCGGTACTTCCGCTTCCGTCGGTTGGAGATGAGGGGGGGGAAGAAGAGGGGGACAGCAGGTTGGCGCTACTTAATCGACAGCGGTAGTGGTATGTAGGGGCTTAGGGCAAGTGTACACGCACAATAAGCACGCACCAGGCAGGACAGAAATACTGTATATCTGGTGTTTGTGCATGTGCTACGCTACACAAGTGTACACGCTACACAAGACTCTATTACTTCATTCTTCAGAAGCCGGAATCCATATATACTTAAAGCATTCGGTATGCAAAAAAACGGGGGAAAAAAGAGGACGAGAAGAGAAAGAGAGAATGCAGGGATGGTAACCAGAAATGCGTCTAGTTGGGTACCCTACTCTGGGGCACGGGAAAGAGGGAATAGAAAGATGATATAGAGAGAGGGGGGGGGGGGAGAAGGAGGTGGTGAGTTCGCGCACGCACGCGGACGGCCTGAGCAATTCAAAGGCGTTCACATAGGCCAGTCGCCCTCAAGAAAGACAAAAGTGCCTTCACAGCTTTATGGGCCGACGAGCGATGGGGACGGTCTTCAAGTAGCACCTGCGCGGACAACTGCCGATCGTCCAGTCATCGCAATGCGTTAGCTAATGTTTGTCTTGCCGACTGAAATCGCTCAAAACGAAAAACAAAAACCTATACTAATCAAGCAGTTAGATGGGCACTATATATCTGCTAATCCCCGATGCCATCGGCTCCCGCCGAACAGCCCCTCCTGCTTCCCTTCCCTTCCTTCCCGTTTCCTGCTCCAGGACAAATAGTCACTTTCTCTTAAAAACAGGAGAAGAAGCGAATATAACTGTCATATATCAACTAACCGAAGTACTTAGAGAGAGATATATACATATTAATGGATCCTGTTGGGAGGTTTGCCTGCGAAGTGCTTATCTTCCCACATCAAACAATGAGTGCCAAGACGAGAAAATGTACTAACCCATAAGAGTGTTTATAACGTTACCTCCCAACTTTAGGGAATTATTGCTACAATTATTTACGGGTCACACACGCTGTGTTAAGGTTGGTCACGTTCAGCCCGACATGCAGCGGCCGCATTTGACTCTGTATTTTAGATGTATACACTAAATCACTTGTAGGTTGCGAAGCCGGGCCGTAAGATAAATAAGCAAGTCAGTTCGGCAGAAATGCGCAAGCTCGAGGAAGTTTCATCAAAAGAAAAATAGCCACCATCCGAGAGTAGCACAAGACTACAAATTAATATCATGCAGGTTTCTCGAAAAGAAAGGTTCACATCCGAAAAAAAAAAACGCTGGTGGTGGCATCGAATCAGCAAACAAATACTTTCTGGTGCGGTCACTTAACCAACCGGGAGGTCAGCAGATGGGAGCGCGAGGCGAACTAAGTAAAACCGCGTTATCATGAAGTTGAAGGGGGAGGTGGTCGCCGCGGCCGGGGGTGGAAACCGTGACCTCGTGCTCGGGAGAGCACCACCATAGCCACTAAGGCACGGCGATGGGTGGCGCAAGAACACTGAATAAGCAAATCACTTGTGCAGAGGTGCGCGAGGTGGATAAAAGGTTATGAAAGGAAGAGCGCCTGCCTCGGCTGTGGGTTCGATTCCCACCACCTCCGGGCACCCACTGGTTCAAATGGGTACAAGCGTACTCCGGCCTGGCGTTCGGCTTCTTTCAGGGGTGATACGCTTGGGAAAGGAGCCTGCGCTCTGAATTGCCGTCGAAACCCTCGTGAGGACAGAAAATAAGTGATGCCCGAAAATGACCGCTCCCATGGCGGTCATTTCCCATGTGGCGCCCCAAGCACCTATTGAGGTGGAGACGCCTTCGGGTTGAGGTCAAACACCCCCTTTCCAAGCACTGAGGTCCCATAATGGCCGAGCCCCAGCCCGGGAGCGCGCTCGTACCTATTGTACCGGTAGGTACGCGGCGTCAGCACTTGCCTCCCACAGCCGCGGCGGATGCTCGTCCACAAGGCCGTCTGTGGTTGGACAAGAGGCGCCCAGAGACCACTCCTAAAATCTCTATTGATCCCTCTTTCGAGATGTGAACCCCCCCGACAGCCGAGCACCAGGCCAGGGGACATCTCTACCCATTAGAAAAACCGGTGGGTTCCCGGCGGCACCGGGATTTGAACTCGGTACCTCCCGCATACGAGGCGGATGCTCTACCGCTATAGGCCACTGCTGCTCGAGATTTCGCTCGAGATACACTCGAGATTTCAATTGGGAAGATTTACCTTTCTGAGAAACCCGTGTATATGTTTGCATTCTACTTTCGTGGTATACTTTCGAGAGGATGACAATTTTTGTTTCATTTTCATGGGCCGTAGCCAAGTAGGAGACACATTCACTGTTAGCAGCGAGATTAGTGCCCTGGGCAGTCGTGTCTTGTCCACAGCTTTGAGAGCGCAACAGCGCAACCTTGCGTGTTGCATAGCCGTAAATTTAACCGCAGTGCGTGTATGTCGTATTTACGGAAAGGTTTGCGTGGGGGGCCCTCCGCGAAGAAAGGGGCATTTAGAAATCACCTTCCCTGCATCAAACCCTTATCAGAGAGAGAGAGAGGGAAAATGGAAGGAAGGCAGGGAGTTCAACTAGATGCACGTCCGTTTTGCTACCCTACGCAGGGAAAGAAAAGTAAAATGATGAAAGAGATGGGGTGAATGACGCACCATCGAGCGACACTTGTCAATGTAAGGAGTTGAACGAACATCTCCTTAGCGTCTGTTCCCGTTACAACGACCCGCGCCTTCTACTCCGCGCCACATTAGATCACCTGCACTCAAGGTTACTCTCGGTGGTGAATGTATTCGGACCGTGACCACATGCCTCACAAGCTTAGAAAGCGTTGCGTGCACTACACTGCACTTCCTGAAGTCGACACACCGCACTGAGCGACTGTATGTAGTTTCGATGTGCACCTCCGGATGAAGCGACACCCTCAGTGTTCTCTCTCTTTTATTTTTTTCTCTCCTTCTTTTCATTCCTTATTGGTGGTTAATCTACCCTGTAATTGCCCTCCGGACTTAGTGTGAAATGTTGCGGATCAAAAGAATTATTATACTTGCATTCTTTATTGCTTTCCTCGTTTAACAAGTTGCTGCATTGGTTTGCGTATACCGAAACAGTAGCTTTCATTTTTCATTCTAGACGACGTTCAAATTCTTGATTCTTAAATGTCATCAAAAAAAATCAAAGTATGCTTTTATTCGGCGCGTGCGTACAGACGGTCTGTTCCGAATAAAGCAACGCAAATCAGGAACGTTTTTTTTTTTTTTTCTTTTTTTTTTTCTTTCTTTAGTCGAGTAGGCCCTGTGAAGAGCGACTGAGTAGCATGCCTTGGGGGGCAAGGCAAGTCCAGAAGCTGTGGGAGAACTGCGTCAACGCGTAGAATACTGACCAAAAATTGACACCGTATATTATAAGCAGGGGACAGCGCAGATGGCAGACGAATTGAAATAGACGTTTCTGCAATGATAACGATGGTACGACGCCTGTATGACGACGATGGTTTGACGATGATAACGTGAAGACGACGGCATGACGAGAGCCGGATGACGAAGCTATAATGACGACGATGGAACGACCGCGACGGTACGGTGGCTAGATGGGTTGGTGTGCCGTCCGACGCGCGTGAAGAGTAGTTCAGCGCTTCTCCGCATCATGACAACAAAATTGGCGCTGCTGTCGGAGGTTTGTCGCAGGCGGTGCGCGCGTCGTCTGCTGCTGCAGCCGTTTGCAGTGGAACTTCGGCGCACTTATCCATGTATTTAAACTGGAAGCTGTATTTAAGTGACATCAGAGACAGTTATGAATTATATCAATGCATGTCAGTTACTTGAATGGCGACAGTATCGTATTTGAATCGTCCGTCGGCTGCCTCTTTCCAGGATCGAGATGTAAAATATATAACTCTGTTGACAATGCTAAAGATCTTTCACGTAAGTCTATTAATAATGACACTAATTGTGCATCAATGTAATAGCTTTGCGGAAGTTCTAAAGGCAAGAGAGACGAAAATTCATATTTCGAGACAGCATATATTCAGGAGCTCTAGAGCGGCGTGTGGCGGCGTCATTCGCGTACGAAGTCTGCTTTCTCAAGACCGCGTCGGATGATTTTTTGTTTTGTTTTGTTTAATGAACGTAGAACGCCGTGGAATAAATATTAAGATTCAAACAACCAGAGTTTCTGGTGTAATTTCTTTGCGCTGTCGTATGTTATTGCACGAGGTAGGTATACGAGTGCAATAAAACTCTATGTCAAAGTAACTAGCTGTCTGTTATAGAATGCAAAAAAAAATACTTATGCCTCTTGATCATCATATACGTGTATTTTAGTGTATTACCCATGCTTCGAGCACACACACGTACCAACAACACTACGAAAAAAGCTATGACAGCAAACAAGGTTTAGAAAGTATCGCACTGCATCGCTGCGGTCACAAGACAAGTCGTAATTTCATGTGCTTTTCTTTTTCCGTGTGCGTCCAGACGCCAAGTTCCTGCTCTTTACAAGAAAGTGAAAGCGCGTTATCGAATAAAATTTCATGATATTTGCTTGTAAGCTCAAATTTTTGTTGCTCACAGCTGACCATTCCTGGAGGCTTCAACTGCCATGACTCTTTGTGTATTTGCTGTCGTTCTTGCCAACACATCTTCAAGCTTCCCACTTGCTTTAATTCCTTGAAACGGGACCATTTTCTCATCGTTCGTCAGGAGTACGCTCATTTACTCAAGTGTGTGCAAAGTCTTGTTCATTCCCACTGTTCCTTGAACACAGACACTATCGAGAATTTCGCTGCCACAAAACTGTACAAGGACAACATTTACTAGGGTGTTGCTGTGGCCATCCTTTGAGCAAACTGAAAACGCCTCAGTTTCTGGGCTATCGTTCTTTGAATGCAGCGTCCATGAACTGTTGGGTAAAGTGCAGGCCGTCACATCAATGTTTTCTTGAGTGGTTACAACAGGCGGATCACAACAAGCGCTGCTCTCGTTGGCAAGTGATTCGGAGGAAATCTGTCGAAGTTCAGGCGCGCTTTTTTGGCGTATTTTACCAGCCGACAACCCGTCCAAGTCGGGTTCTTCTCTTTGCGGGAATAGTATTTGATAGGTAAGCAGGCGCGCCGGCCAGTATTGATGGAACATCTTCGCTTAGTCGCGGATATGCCATCGGAATCTGTACAATCTACCCGCCTATCACATGAGTGAGTGACGCTCAACGAAGTGGTCCTCAAAGTTGCACTCGCACACTATCGAATGCGGTTGAAGTCCTTTGTCAGCGCGGTGAAGTGCACGCTCCCGTTTTTTGAACACTTCTGGGTCACGTGGCGTCGAAAAAAGCGATTTCTTGTGATCTTGGCTTCCAAGTTTCTAGCCGGACTTACAATAGGGTTCAAAGCAAGTGGTGTCCCTCCGGGGTTTTTTTTTTTTTTTTTTTCGGCATAACGAGATTTTCACTCGGTCCTGGATCCTGAGGAGCTTGATGGTGACGAGTGTTATCCACGGTATTCATTACACTGCCTAAACATTGAGGTAAATGATAAAAGAACGGTGCAATATCACGGCTGCGAGTGCAGCTCAGCGTGCCGTCTACCTCATTGCGGACGACATAACGACCATTTTAGAGGTTGACTCATTAAAACGAGAAACATCACATGTTTATAGTGTCTTTCAGCGTATATTTCCCACTTTATTTCAAATTTTAGTTAGAAACAACAAAGTATTTGAAATCTTAGAGGCGCGAAATAACAGTAGTCTAAGTAGCAGACGACATGCGTTTCGCGACAGACCTCCGACCGCAGCGCCACTCCTGCTGTCATGACGCGGAGAAGCAGTGAACTACGCCGGTCGGCACACCTACCAATCTAGCCACCGTAGCGACGGCATCACGACCAATAGCACATGCCTATAGGGGTCCAAGCTAGCAGACAATTTGGGTCACTGGGTCGGCGTAAGAGGCTAGAGATAGATAGACTCAATGTGCCTGAAGTAGGCAAAGAATGCTAATCGCATTAAAAGAATGAGCCCCTTTGAATGATTAGATATGCTCTTTGCGGTGCTAGGCGAGACGAAGTATACGTTTCGCTCGGTGGGATTTCTTCTTCAGGATTTCATGATGTGTAAAAACAGTTTCCTTTGCGTCGCGAGAAAAGCTACGGCGCAGGTGTGTACCTTCAGTCCTGCCACCGGGCAGAAGACATCGTTTCGAGGACGTGTGAGGGGATCGGGACATTGAAGCAAACATATTTGGCTTCTGCGCGTCTGAAATCGGCACAAACTCGTCTGTTTAGTGCACAAATTAAGCGCTGAAGACTTGTAGACCTGTACTTTCATTCTGAAAAAAAAAAACTGAAAAAAAAAAAACAGCGCGAAGGTGGGAAACAGAGAGGAAGGAGCAGACGCAACTAAGCGCTGAACAGCCATTACTTTATTGATTGTCCGCTCCTTGTGTGAAATATGAAGCGCAGGCGCCAGGAGAAAGGAAGGACCATACTGCTCCATCAAACACGCGCATATAGCAACAATATATACAAGCTCTTTCTCATGCATGCTTAACGATGGCACGCTTACGCACTTGTACTCTCTTTGCAAAAGCATATATGCTTCCCAGATCTTTCTTTTTGTTCTCGACCCGTACCTTTCTTAATAAGATAAGTTCGCGTCGCCTATTCTAATTTAAAAAGAAACGCATTGACCGTCCTGATACTGTACACACAGTTGTGATGCAGAACTATCGATAGTACTATCGATACTATCGATAGTTGAGTCACTATCGAATTATCGATGGTAAGATAAACTGTCGATAGCGCTATCGATAGCAATTTCGATAGTACTATCGACAGCATGAAATCAACCACGCGAACTCATTGCAGCATAAACTCAATTGGTTCCCCGAATGCGTGGTATATGGTGGTGGTGGTATAACTATGACAGGACTCCTCGTTATCGCAGTATACCCCTCACCGAGCTTTGCAGATGCACCCCACGTACAGTTCCTGTATAAAGTGTTAGTGTCGCAAATGTACTCGTTGTGCTGGCAACAGGGACCCGAGACGCGCGGTTTGGCGCGCCTGCTTCTGAGCTGAATTCGAGGGGAATTATTACCTCAGCACGTATGCTTGCTGGGTTTCAAGGTCAGTGCTTGAACTGAATCGAAGCTGCATAGACATAAAGGCAAGGAACGAGCACGTTGCCCTTGACACAGCAGTTGCGCACTATGATTTGTTCCACAGCACACCACTCCAGCGCTCTAAACAAGTTTGCTCACGAATGTACATACGTACACCCGCGAGAAAAATTATATGGACCAGGGGTTGCGCGATAAAGCTGTTGTTTTGCCTCTGCCAGTGAACACAACTTGACATTGAGGACTGCAGTCCAAACTTGGCATTGCGAACTTTTCAGTGTGCTCGTCAACGTGAGTTTATGCTTGTTTATTACGAAGAAATTCCGTTTTTTTCGGCGACCCTGTGGTCCGTATACTTTTGCTCACGGGTGTACATACAAGGACGTACGAGGACTACCGGTGGTACTATCGATAGTAACACCGACTGCGCTGTCAATCGGTAACATTATCGATAGTACTATCGATAATACTATCGATAGTTTATTGATAGTAATACTTTCGATAGTCTTTTTACACTATCGATATTTTTTAAAAAATATTGATGCTATCGTTAGTCAATTTACCGATAGTTTTGCATCACTAATACACAGGCATTGAATGCTGCGCCATTTCTTGTTACTGGAATATTCATTTTTGCGGTGCATGTAAAGCATTTGCCTAATGGCACGCGTCACCCGCAGTCACGAGTGAAGGTGGGTCCTGGGTATAGAACAAAGTGATAAGAGGTCTCAGGTAAAAATTGATGATGTCAGTAAAAAAATTTGACCAAATAATTGTGCAAAATTTCTTGCCGTTCATCTGCACTCACCTAGAAAGTGTACGCTAACCACAGCCACAAAAACGAATATTACAGGACACGCGCTTACCTAATCACCGGGTCCTGCTTTCACAATAAAAAATATTAAAAAGTTTTTACGCTAGAACCGGTCGCAAGAGTTGCAGCTGCCAGCCAATGGCTATGTCGTAGATATTTTAGCGAAAGCGGCGGGCCAGTGGTAAACAGCTCCCAGGAACAAATAGCTTGTAGAATTCCGCCCCACGAAGACAAAATGAAGCTCAGATACACACGCGTAGATTGAGAGCCCATATAAAGAGCCATCCGTTGTTTGCAAACACGCGTGGGAATAACAGATCGTCCTATGACTGTCACAGCAATAAATGCGGAAAAGCAACGTCCTGTTCGCGATTAGCTCTTCCCATTTACCGTATTGTCGTCCAGTGCACCAGTTTGTGAGTATGCACCCATTACCTTTTTTTTTCTTTTTTTTTTTTCTGCCGAGTCCATGCGTGCCAGTTCTTGAAACGAAGGAAATAAACGCGTAGCGCTGCTCGCAGTGCAATGTAAGCATTGAATTGATAAGAAGACTCGTTCGGGAAGAGCTGTATAGCGAGTCTCGTATATAATAAGCCAGCTTTAGCTCCAAGCTCGGCGATCCAGCGAGTGCGTACTCGTGTAGCGCTGGCGCTCGAGGGCAACCTCACTCTCGGGCGGTGACGATATTCGGGCCTCTGATGTCGTCGCTCTCTCGGGTTGTTTTCCTCCGCTTCGCGATAAAGGAACTCAACACGAGCAGAAGGCAAAAAAATGTGGCTTTCCGTTTCCTGTGCGGTTTCCTTCGATATACGCTGGCTCTTTAGGCGTGTCGAAAAAACCTGGACCGCCGTGTATTATTGGCTGCACACGGCGATCGTATATAGATTAAGTGGTGCCGCCGTTCTCAGTAACGACCGCCGCGCTGTCAGTGGCCACCCACTACTTTCTCTGGCGTTCCTGAGACGGCTGCCGCGACGTGTATCGGCCGTTCCCTTAATTGTCCTTCTTGACTGATGCTTACTTAGAGAGAAAAATGGGCGACCGTGTTCGCCGAAGCGACGTACGTTTTCCGCTTCGATGCGCGCTTTCCTTGTCTGTTTCGGCCGCCACCGCACAGCGACGGTCGCTTTTTCGAGGATGAATTGTGCCGTTTATTTCGTGCATTTTTTTCTGCGCGTGGGTAATGACGCCAGCGGCAGTATGGCGACGCCTTTCATTATTAGGTGTACGCAGGCAAAGGAACCGAAGGTAAACGGCTTTATTGTTTCGCTTTACTCGGAATGCTTCGCAGCCTGCGAGCTGCTTCGTCGGTTCGCCCTTCATTATACTTGTGCTCCCTGCTTTTTTTTAATGCGCAATTAACTAAGTGTCAGTCGTGAAAACGCCAAAGCAATAAAGTTACCGCTCTCGTTATGCGTGTGAGAACAAGTGCGGCTAAATTTAGGCTGGCGGTAGGAAATCTAAGCTTCCCGAAGGCGCAAGAATGTTGCCGGTGCTATGATAGATGTATGCGTCAGCGTCTTACTCCACTATACTGAAAAATAAACAAAAACACATAGTCTATGTTATAAATTCACTTGTTTAAATATGAGATGATTGCAGTGAAGAAAAAAAGTTATCTTGATATGGCAAGAAAAAAAAAGAAAACAGGGTGGGATTCTTTTTTTTTTTTGTATTTAGATTTTTTTTCTCATGCGACAAGAAAAAGAAAGTCACTGTTAATAATCCCATCCTCAAGTTAAATATTTCCAAGACTGCGTGTATAAAAATAGCATTTCCTGCATTTCAAAAGCGTAGAGAGAAGCCGTGCAAAAGTTTCTTTCTCGCATCATCAATTTAAATAGCATTTTAGCTCACAACCATTGCAAGCGTCAGAGAAAGACTTTACATATTCTCGAGTGCTAGTCAGTGAAGTTTAGGATCAGTTCTGACAAAAGATGGCGCTCCAAATGGCGTGAGCACAATATGTATCCGTAAGTGAATGTTTAGTTATAGACGTGCTGAAAAGAAACACTATCGGTCAGTCAAGTTCTTCGGTCAGGTATTGTTCATTCTTTATTTATTTTTTATCTCGCAGCGTAGAACCGAAAACAAGGGTCATGTTTTATAACGATTCATTTCATTTCCCATTGTTTGCGCCCTGCGTACAATTTCCTCGGACGACACCGCACTACACATACCGCCGGGATACTCGGTGTGACGGAGTTGTGTATAAAGCGGTGCGCTTAGGCTGTGGACGGAACTTATTTAGTACGTGCAACTCTTGTATAAAAATGAATGAGTGCGACGAAGTGTATCTGTATTATTCGGTTAGCGGCATGGACAGACGTAAAAGATACGCTCCGTTAAGGCGTTGTTATCTTTATTAGTTTCATTGCGGTCAGTTTTATCATTTTTTTTACTCTTAATAGTTATCGTTTATTCTGTTATTTTCTTTTTATGTTTATTTGTTTTGGTTTTCTTATCTTTCCTTTCTCGTACCTATATTACCACGCACCATCAGAGCTCATTATTCGCACGTTTGACACATAATAGCTTGACATGTTTGACATAATCGCTTGACACATAACCGAAAAGCTACTGCATACCTCCCGCAAGCAAAGGGCCTAACCGAGCGCCTTAACAAGACAATTGCTGATATGTTGCCCATGTACGTCGGAGGTAATCGCAAGAACTGGGATGATGTCCTTTCATACATCACTTTCGCCTATAACACTACGCTTAAAGAGACCACAGGCTTTACTCCCTTTCGCTTATTTCACGGACGCGAAGTTACAATCACGCTGAACCCAATGCTTCTGTCTGAAACATGCCAGACTACTCCTCCGGATACTAACTTCATCGCCCAGCGTCCCGAAGGAGCTCGTCAGCATGCACGGCAGCGTATTCATCGTCAGCAAGCCTATAACGCTAGTAAGAAGTCAATTGCAACCCCGGCGATAACGTCTGGGTCTGAAGTCCCATACGTCAACGAAGCCGCTCTCAAAAACTCCTACGCCGCCGCTACTTTAGCTCATACGTGGTTGTGAAACGCCTAAACGATGTTAACTATACAGTCATTCCCACAGACTCTTTCCGTCTAAGCCTGAGCCCGAAATTGTGCACGCTGTTGGGATGAAGCCTACTCGCCATGACTTTCCTCTGTGGTGTCACTCTTTTCGCGACAATACAGTTGTGTGTTCGTTCACTAATTTTTATCACATCGTTCATGCTTAGTTTATTTAGCATCATTAGCATCGAGACGATGCATTTTGGGGGAAAGGGTAGTACCACGCGCCATTGGAGCTCATCATTTGCATGTTTGACGCAAAATTGCTATCATCATGGCATGGCATCTGTTTTCGGAACGTTGGTGGGCAAAGACGACGTGGGCGGCATTAGTTTGGTGCTGGAGGCATATTACAGGATTATTTAAACACGCTAGCAACAAACATTGTCATTGCGACAGACGCATCGCAGCGT